>NW_026932236.1:0-5134 GCF_032062105.1 Saccostrea cuccullata | reverse complement strand
GTGATGTAATATATAGAGAATGTAGGGTAGATAAATAGAACGTTTGTTTGAGGTAATTTTTCGATTTGCTGGTATAGATCATATCACAAATATGGCAATGAAAGATTTTTAATGAGAAAAAAATTGAAAAAGCACAGGGGTCTATATCGAAGGGGGGGGGGGTTCCTGTCTTCAAGCACCTGTGGCCTGTTCAAAAGTGTCAGGATCTTTATTTTAACAACTTTTAAGTGTATTTAAAGAAGATTCAAAATTTTTAAAATTTATTTTACATTTAACAATCCGGAAGACAAGCTCCTATGTACAATATCTGCATGTATTATGATTGATTGAACGATAATTATTGTTTTAAGCCGAGTAAGCAATATGTCCTCCATATACAAATATAGCTGTTGTATTGACACTCATATTTGAGTACACTCCATAAAGTGAAAAAAGGCAGATCTGTAAATAGCTTTTTCGGTTTGGGTCGTGGATATCGGCCTCGGAGAGCACCTGACTCAGTGGAGATCCAGGGGTCCCGGGTTCGATTCCCAGTCCAGCCATACATTTCCTCCCTTCCTGGCGGTTACAGATTTAAAATATCGTGCTCGGTCGATAAAATTTCTGTGAAGTCGATATATCTATGGATTGACGGAATGAAAAGGCTACTTTTGTTATATTATTTTTTTTATAAAATTTGAAAATAACGAAACAATTAGCTATAGGCCACAAGCTAGTTTCCCCTTTTTAATTAATTAATTAATTATTTACTGGCCATAAGGAGGCGGTCGGTTATTTGATATGAAAGTTTTAAGTCGTCGCGCGTTTCTGATAAAAAAATATGTAACATTCATTTAAGGAATGACTCTAATTCTTGGCCATATTATCGAGTATAATATGGTTTGGGTCAGTTTACGCTTTATAATCCGCGAAGCGGATTATAAAAATGCGTAAACTGTCCCAAACCATATTATACTCGATTATTTGGCCAAGAATTAGAGTCATTCCTTATAATTTAATTTTAAAATAATTATTCAACTGGGGATGTAAAATTGTGTTGTTTTTATAAGTTCAAATTTACCGCGCAATAATACAACCGTAGTAACGGAAGTGATGGGAAGCGAGGGGAGGTAAAAACTGATACATAGGTCTAGCAGCCATGATGCTTGTTCAAATGAGGTAAGATAGCTGCAATAATGTAGCCCTCTCCTTTTTTTGGGGGGGGGGAGGGCTACAACTCCTTAGGATCTCCATAATGGCGCAGAGCGGGAGCGAATGATTTCAGCTCAAATTGTCTGTAAACGGCTATTTTATTTATATGTCTTACCTGAACTTCCAAATTGTAGTTATCCCAGACATACATCGGTCCAAAAATATACGGAACAATCCATATATCAGTATTTTTCGTGTATGTCAACTTCACAACTTAAATTTATCCGCCATGTTTACTGACCTTGACAGATTATATTTTGGGACAGCCAATGAGATTAAGGATCTATAGGGAGCGGATTTCTTTGGAATTACCTTTTTTTAAGCCTAAATATCACTGTTTACACTGTTTACGAAAAACAGACACATGGAATAGTTTTATTCATTGATGCTTAGTGTTACTATTCATCACTATTATTTAAAAACATCGACATTTGCTTTATTGAGTTATTCGAAATTTCAAGCGCAAGTCTCACTACGTCACGCGTGAACTGTCATGGCTGCTGAAAAAGCGAGAAGAAATCATACAGATTCATTTTACATGGTTTTCGCGTTTAACGAGCTATGATGTCGACAGTGAATAAAAATTTCGTCTTATTAGAAGTAATTTGAATGTAAAAACAATTTATTCGGCTGCAGTCGCTCGTATTTAAAAAATATTTTTGCACCATTACGGAGATGCTATGGAATTGTAGCCCTCTCCAGAAAATATCAGATAAAAAAAAATCGGAGAGGGCTACATTATTGCAGCTAGAGGTAAGATCGAGTAACTGTTTGAAATTAAAGGTATATTCATTAAATCTGGAATTTTCCATGAATCCCAAGGACTGGAAATGAGGGGATTGATGGATACCGATGATTATGCTGGTTGTCAAGGGGGTGTGTCCCCATACCAAACCAGATTATACAAAATGTTATGCGTTCCTTTTTGGAAATCAACCAATGGGAGGCAAGAATATAAGCAAAATTAAATTATATATTAATAGAATATTTAAAACGGGATGTTTTAAATGTTTAACAAGATATGCACAACAATCATAAAATTAAAATTTTGTAAATAAGGGGTAAATGTTTCATCCGATCCTGATTGACAAACTCTGACATAAATATAAGGTGCGGAGACAAAGGCACACGTGTTGGGCATGGTCTAAAGCAAAGTCTGAGTGATACAGGATACAAGTATGTACTTATAGTATTTATAACCAATTTTACTTTCTCTATTTAAACAGAATTTGTTGAATATATCTTAAAATGCCGTGTATATATATATACATTTCCGAAAGAAGTTTTCCAAATGATTAAATGACAATTTTATTATCAGACAAAATATTACGAGATTTTGCTCCAACAGACAAGGATAAAGCGCGTTCTACAGTATGCCAAGCCTTTTCCCGCCACATCTCGCACAAAAGAGGAAAAATGTAGTGGCGGATCTAAAGGGAGTTGGGGTGGTGGTTAACATCCTCTGAGGGTGAGCAAAGAGCCCCACATATTTGTTGCGTTTTTGGTAAAGTAAAACTATATATCTCTGTGGTTAAGATAAGTTTAAACTTATGTTTTAATTTTTAAATGTTTAAACTACTTTAAAAACATCTAACTTTCGCCAGATCTAGTTTTTTTGTACCAAAATCTGTATGGAGACGCAGGGGACTATGGGTAGTTTGCTTACATATGTAGTAATGTAGATAATTGTATTATGTATTGAAGAATATCCTGTAATGTCGCATGCATATATTCATTGTCCCAGGACTATATAAATTAACAGATAAATATAAGATATTTTTATAACATGCAGATCTAGCATTCCAGTTTCTAATTGCTTCATTGAAAGGACCAGTTAAATTGGTTTTCGGCCGATTTTTGACGCTTGCTTCTGTTTCTTGTTGTTCTCTTATATTAATTTACACATATAGACTTGAAATCAAATTAAGCTGTTGCAACTGTGTTTTTTTTTTTCATATAAAGTAGATCCTAATATTGAAGGCATTGATACGCATTACCAACCATTTACAGAATTATAGATAATTATTAATTATTGGATTTGAGCATAATTTTTTCCCAGATCGGACGATACATCAAGTCGACCATATAATGTATATAAGCTATTCTGAGATCAGCACTACGTCGTTATTTTACACATTATTTCCAAAATCGATCATATTACATGCGCGGATCTAGAGGGGGGTTCCGGATCCCCACCCCCTGGAATATGCAATTAAGGTTATAAATTCATATGCTAAAGCAAGTAAAAAGTGACCTTGGACCCCCTCTGGAAAACGCAGACCCCCTGGAAAACGCGGATTTCTGTTAAATTGGAATGAACAGTCGGTGGTTTGGATTATAAGAAGTCCACCCCTCCCCCCACGAAATAAGTTTTTGACGTTTTGGGCAAGTTTACGAATTTTTTTTTGTTTGATTGTTTGGTTTTTTTTTTTGCTTGTCAATTAAGTTGTTTTTTTTTTTTGGAATAAATGTGGATATACAATCTCTTGGAAAAAATTCCTGGAACCGCGCCTATCAATTTTTGCATTTTGGAAACTTCAAATTGTAACACAGTTAACACAATACAATATGCTGTTATATACCTGATCACATTGAGGCGTTGGCATAATTCCCACATCCATACAGGTGAAACAGTAAGTTCGCAAGTAAGTTCATACTGCTCTCCACACTCCCCCACTCCGCTTTTTTCCCAAGCCGTTTAACAGTTACAACCCTTCACTGCAGGGGGTAGGAAGTCAGGAAAACCGTATCTTCAAACAGGGGTACATATATCCAGACTTTCAAAAAGTGCCGTTTTCATGGAAAAACGTTTGGTCCACAAAATATGCTCGTGCAAAGTGATATTTTTTCCAATATTTTAATTTCTTTTCCCCCAAAACAAACATTTTGAAAAAGCAAAATTCTCATAATTTTTAATAATTGGACAATAAAATCCAGTAAATGTCCAATGGTATTTTTTCTGGTCCAAAATGTTTTACCATCACAGGAAGCACAGCACTGGCCTGGGATTTGAACTGGGTTTCTACAGGTAACTGCTGGACACAGAGTAGTAGAACACTGCACCATACCATCCTACGTATATATTCCTAAAATTACATGAAAACACGATGTCAATAAAGTTCACAATTTATGATACGCTCGTCATAAATCCAAATTATAATGTATATAAACAAAACAAAAGTGCAGGAAAACTTGTCAACCTTGATTTTAAGATTTCAATTATTTTTACACACCTTAAAAAATTTGTTTATCCATCTCATGTGGTGTAGGCATTAATTATAACAAATATTGCATCATTCATAGATTTTATACCTTGCCAAATGCCTATCATGTTAAACAATATCAAATTAATCTTCACAACTTAACCTGTTACCTAATTAATTTTGGAAATAAAAGGCTGGCCATCAAATATATGCTATTAACTAACAAACAGTTCTTCTGTCTAATTCCCTAAGGTCATCATACAGCTTGATCAGAGTGATTAGAGACATGCAGCTAGCCTTCCTACATTGAACACATTAATTAATCTTTAACTGGATGCTTGTTTACTCATTAATACCAAAAGATTATTGGATCTGCACTATCTACCATAACATTTTTAAAACATATAAAATATCAATGATTTTTTTTTTTGGTTGACATTTTTAATGTCAGACAGTTAATTGTTAATATATGCAATTCACATGGACATGCTGATTCCACCCCTACCCCATAAAATTAATTTTTAAATTCACAATTTTATATAATATAAGATTAGTCTACTATGCAATATTAAATCAGTTTTAATTACTTTTCATCAAATTCATTTTAAAACTTTGGCTATCCAAGAAGAGCTATTTTTAATCCAAAAGGCTCACACATTTGCCCAATACTCAAGGGATATAGATAACACCATGCTCTAGCTATTAGCGAACTCCTCACACTCAAAACTCATTAATTTCTC